>NW_027042313.1:0-254 GCF_035927965.1 Recurvomyces mirabilis | reverse complement strand
ATTCGGACGTATAGGGGGTAGGCAACCGGCTACGTATATGCCGCTAATATCTCTAACCGATTTTCGAGTATAGAGGTACGTTAGTATATGCCTTTACGACAGATTACTAAGGCTTATAGCGGGACGCTAACGGGCACTAGAAGGAATTAGTACAATAGGTAGTATATAGCAAGTATGCGTAGCGGCTTAGCTAGAACCTACTAGGATAGCCGAATCTAGAAGATAGGTTCCGATACCTATATATGTCCTTTCTA
>NW_027042312.1:0-255 GCF_035927965.1 Recurvomyces mirabilis | reverse complement strand
GAGGTCGACTTTAGAGAAGACTTACTATTCGTATAGATAGATAGCAACTCCGATACGATTCTACCCGCTAATATCGATAATAAGGACGAGAAAAGAGAGACGAGAGCGAAAGAGGAGGATAAGAACCTATATACTACGGGACTAATCCCTAGCGCCCGGCGAAGCGACGATTACTTCTCGTATCCTCTAAACTACCTACGTTAATACTAACGGCCTAGATAATCGTATATAGGGACGCCTTATATCCCTCCTAGT
>NW_027042311.1:0-256 GCF_035927965.1 Recurvomyces mirabilis | reverse complement strand
AAGTATTCTAAGGTGTCTTAGCGTCCTCCGTATCTTATAAGCTTATCCTTAACGTTGTCTTTAAGTCCTCGATAGTATATAGATCTTAGTACATTACCGTCCTATCTAGTACGAGTAGAAACTTCTTTAAACTTAGCGGTATACTAGGATGCGGAGGCCTTCTACGTAACGTATTAGATGTTCCGGATAGCGACTTACTAGTCGTTGCTAAGTCTATAGATTCCCTTAACCTATTTAGCGAACTCCGAGAAGTCGG
>NW_027042310.1:0-256 GCF_035927965.1 Recurvomyces mirabilis | reverse complement strand
CCGCTCTAAGTCTCGTAACCCTACCTTAATATATATACTCCTTATCGCCTCTACGGAAAGTTAAAATTATATATATACATCGATATAGCTAACGAAAACACCAAACACCTCGCTAATATTAAAATAGTGCGTCCTATAATATAAGAGGCGCCGATAGGGTAATATCCGCGAATCGCATATTAGCTAATAGACGTATGCTCTATAGAATAATCGAGGCTAGATAGCTCCCTCCTACAAACGATCGCAACTTCTACTC
>NW_027042309.1:0-256 GCF_035927965.1 Recurvomyces mirabilis | reverse complement strand
GTAACTTCTAGTGGTAGGCGGCAAGGGAGTGTGTTGATGTGCGTTTGGTTATTGCTACTGCATCTTTAGCGTCATGATGGATATGGTATGGTCGGCGCAAGGGTCTCGATTGACCACGGTCAAGACTTTTGTGGTATGTTTGCAATTACTGGCGCAATAAAAGGGGGCAGACACCAAAAGGCGACGAGGTACTATCACATACTGTAGCATAGCAACAATAGAAACATAAGCATTTTCACTACAGCCGGCTCCGTCT
>NW_027042308.1:0-257 GCF_035927965.1 Recurvomyces mirabilis | reverse complement strand
AAGACGATTACGGCCCCGCAGTTAGGCTGCCTTGTGCTCGATCGCCTTGTGCGCTACTACGGGATACCAAAGGTTTTCATTACCGACAGAGACACCAAGTTCATATCGAACTACTAGAAAACACTTGTCGCCGCAATTGGACTCAAACATAAACTATCTACGGCATTCTATCCGGAAATAGACGGTTAAACCGAGAGAATAAACCAAAATCTCGAGCTATACCTTAGGCACTACATAAACCTAGCCCAAAACAACTA
>NW_027042307.1:0-257 GCF_035927965.1 Recurvomyces mirabilis | reverse complement strand
AGAGTCTCCCCTCTAGCTACGCCTACAATATAGCCGCCCTACTATAAGTTATCCTAGACAGCAGGTAAGCGAAGAAGCAATTAAGCAGGCTATAAGGAGCGCACTCCGTCGAGAAGATATTACGTTCCGATCCGATAGTTAACGAGAAGCACTACACGCTATTATACGGAAGGCCGACCTCGCTCTACTCGTAGTAGTCTTGCCGACTAGCGGTAGGAAGAGCCTCTTGTTTATAGCTCCCGCGTGTCTCGAAGACG
>NW_027042306.1:0-258 GCF_035927965.1 Recurvomyces mirabilis | reverse complement strand
TCGTGCGAAGGGAATAGCTCCCGACTCGTAACTATAATCCCTAAATTTACTATAAGGTAAATCTAGGCTTTAGCTACTAGGTAGTGTACTATTAATTTTACTATAAGGTAAATTTGGCCCTTAGTTTTTTGTAAGCGCACTATCTATATCTTTCGTAGCTACCGTATATCGCTCGCTAAGCACTATAGAAGCTTTATAGAGTCTATCTAGTACTAGGTCCTAGCTAAAAAGAGGACTATTTTCTATATTAAGCTTAAA
>NW_027042305.1:0-258 GCF_035927965.1 Recurvomyces mirabilis | reverse complement strand
GAAGTGAATCTCTTCCGCTGCTTGGAAAGCCTGATGGTCATGGTTACGCAGCAATACAACGAGGAAGAAGTGGGTGTGCTTGACGTCACCGCTGAAGTTCGGCTTAGCTATGTTTCAATTGGAGTGAGTGGCTAGGGTACCAATCTAGCCACAAACCACGAAGCTGCCGAGAGGTAACGCTAGGTCGTGTGTGGTATAGTGCAGACAGATCATGTGGCAGCATCTGTCACATCACGCTATGAGCTATAAGCTAAGAGC
>NW_027042304.1:0-259 GCF_035927965.1 Recurvomyces mirabilis | reverse complement strand
AGTTTGATCCTATCCCTAGTCTACGAGAGTAGTAAACCTAGGTACACGTATTAATATAAGGCGTACTATATATTAATACTCCGCCTACGCACCCGGTATACACCCGGATACGTATATAGGACAACCTCGCTCGACGCGCCGCGCAAATTCTGTAGTAGTAGTAACGAGTTTAACCTAGCCGTAGATATACCTCGCTCTAACCTAAGATTCTCCTACCTCCGGGCGGTGCTACGGAGCCGAAACCTATACTATAAACTAA